>NC_034199.2:52193891-52198891 GCF_002021735.2 Oncorhynchus kisutch
ACCTTTTTTTTGATGAACACTACCCCCTCCATTTTTTCAACGAAAGAAGACTTCTTCTCCAAGATTTTACCTTTTTCAACTAAAGAGGATTTTCTCAAAGATACCACCTTTTTTTACTCAAGACAAAGGTTATTTTTCTCAAGACACTACCCTTTTTCAGCTAAAGGGAAATACTTTTTTTCAACAAAGAACTGGACTTACTACACTGACACAGGTGTAAGAGACTTTTTACCCATCCTGACAAACGTATCTCCAACTTAGGAGCAAAATGATACAAATTACATTATAGGCCCACCACACTCACACCCCTGCACCATACACCCACATACCAAAAACCTAGGTAAGACCCCCACCCATATATAAAAAAAAACTGGAAACAGCATAAAAAAGCTTTTTCGGACCCGTACATCCCATAATCCAAGTGGACTTGAACACCACAAAACAGCCAAATCTACCGCATATCCCTGAACCCAAGTGGACACGAACGCGATCAAAGCTAAAACTCCGCTAAAAAGCGCCAACTAGAAAAGATAAAAACAACACCATTTTCGATCCGGGTAAAAGGAACACCCCCCTAGTTATCCTATCTGCCACTACCCCTTATTAAAGAAACAAGGTGCATGCCCTCTAACACCACAAAAATACCTAAAAACCACGGCCACTACTTTTCCCTGCACATCGTACCTTACTGCATATAAGCAACGTGACTCAACAAAAATCGGAGGAAAAATAACTCAACCACATTCAAAGACCTATCACCAGACCTATGGTTTACCCAGAACCCCAACTAAAAATTCTATAGGAACCCACAGATGTCCACTCTACCCTCTACCTTTCCTGGACCCACAGAACCTTACCTTCGGGTATTTCCAACCCCAAACCCCCTACCAGAGCAGACCGCTCCCAACGCTAACACACAAGTCAATGGTGACACGTAGGTCAAATACACACTTTCCACAGGAGGATCTATTATACTTCTACACATCACAGGAACTCCACGTATGGCTCCTCTTGACCCCCAGGACTTCTAGTCCTACTTAAAATTCACCTGGTACCTCTCAGACACCCACAACCCAAACAGCACCCCAAAAGCAAAGAGTCTACTTCTCCTATACAATTCCCCACAGGGATCCACGACAGAGGCCTTCCCAAAAATAAAACCTCTCTCACACGGGCAAAACACCAAAATATCCAACACTGAACCTAACCTTAGCCTTCTTACTTTGACCTTAACCCTAACCTGAATAACTCCAACCCTAACTGTAACTATTCCAACCCCAACCCTAACCTTAACCCTCACCTTAACCATCCTACTCTAAATCTAGCCCTGACCATTCTTATTTGGACCTCAACCTTAGCCTTAAACCACTCCAACTCTAACCTTGGCCAATCCAACCCCTACCATTCTTAATACCGTCTCTGACCTTAGCCCTGGCCCCTAACCCGAACTGCAACCCCAGTTCCAACCCCTCTGTGTATGTTTGTGTGTGTACATGTATCTGTACCTGACCTCATGTTGTTAACCCTGTCTGTCCCTTACAATGTATTGTGTCTCCTATTTTGTCACACTCCACTCTTCATTCATACCAAATAACATTTGAAAAGCTTGTGTCACTACAAGGTTGAACATTTATCACATTGGGTCCCCATGGTATTGTTATTAAATGTGCTTGACCTCCACTCTAACTGCCCATCCACTTTACTGCATCCCCATTCCACTCTCACCTTTATCTGATTCCTCCACACCACAACCTGTTAGCGGCTATCCTACCTAGTAACAGTACAGACCAATCGAAATAACCTAAGCCATATTCCCACACGCGCACACACCGGAGAGTTAGCTCTCCTCACAACTTTATGAGGAGACCACCGGACAGTAAACATTTCGCTCCACACATCCAACCAGGACTACATTCAAGGCAAGTAAATTGCACAGTACACCCTACTGTACATGTAGATATATATACATACATTTTTACTACTTTTTGCACCTTTTATTTCAATTTTATTTATATATTCTCCTCCCTGCTACCTGATGAAGCCGAGTAAGGCAGAAACGCGTCGTGGCTGGGCTACCCCTAGACCTGTGTGAGACTGTGAGGAAAGCAGATTCCACACGGACTTCGGGGGTAGCTCCTTTTGGCTACTCTTTTATTTGTACACTTTACTTTCCTTAATTGGATTTTTACACAGCTCTCATATATATGCACACACTAGGATGTAGTGGAGTGTGACGTTGTATGCTATCCCTCACACCACTGGTGGTGTTGTATGTTTATGATTTGTATATGTTAAAAATATGTGTATAGGCACATCCCCTTTTATGTTCATGTGTGTATGCATGTGTGCCCCCACCTCATCCTTGGTCCCAACCCTGCTGACAGACAGACACTAATACTTAGCCATCGGCCCTTTTACCAGTAGGCTCCCCTAGGAATATTAAGGTGGCCATTAGAACCATAAAATAGTTATTTGATAGTATTTGAAAGCTACAATGACTACAGACTCTTAAAAATGTACTTTATAATTATCCTTATTGATCCCTTGGATCCTGTAACAATAATCACTAGGGAACCAATTTATATTTAACAAAATATCAAATTTTCTTCTCTTTGGGCTACCATGACCATGGAACCTGGACCAATAGGAAACAACAAAAACAAAAACAAACAAAAAAATTAAAAAACAAAAGAATACAAATTAAAAATTAATACATATGTACATAAATATATATATTATTTTATTTTCAAAGTCTCTTGAACTCAGGGTTACCATGACCATGGACCCTTGACCAAAATAAACAATAAAATAGAACACAAATAGACCAAATTTAAACCAAAAAAAACCTTCACCTACCTACCACCCTTCTAAAATATTTTTTGGAGACACCCACCAGCACCCCCAACGGACGAGAACCTTTTTTCTCCAACTACTCTGGGGACCCCGACCTTGGCGACTCCCCCGCAGCGAGCAAACCCTAAGCAATTAGGCCCTTCCATACACCAAGCAAGTAGACAGGAGGATATGGATAGACCGGACTCCTTCGGGACCTCTTGCGGTTCTGTTGGCAGACCAATCGGCTCAACCCTCCCAGCCCCTTTACACACGGGAGACTCACGTAACGCGCTGGACGACTATCTACCCCAGTTTAGAATTGGATTGGCAGTATGTTCAGTAGCGCGTGGGTGGTCCTAGCGGGTTGGGGCAGTTAAGTCCTCGAAAAGAGGGGCTTTTGGGTCATGCGCTGCGGCTGGAGGACTCGCGTCGGCCGTGTAATCCCTGGGGTGCTCAGATAATGTCTGGCGGAGAATTGGATCCCACGGAATAATTTCCCATGGGGGGATCCCTTACCCCGCCGTACTTAGCCTGGACAACCAATCTACTTTTTTTGACCTGGACTACGAACAAATTCACTGTCTAGGAAGGATATACCTCTGGAAACGTTACGATCCTGGAAGGGAGTAACTCCACTGGTCACTATCACCCAAAACCACTGAATTACCTACGACTGAGATGGTGGGGATGGAAACACCCAATTAACTTCTACTACTGCCGGACGTTTCATACGTAAGCCAGAGAAGGTTTGCCGGTTTCTAAACCCTCCATACACCTACCGAAACACAGGACGAAACTCCAAGGGCGGAGGCATGACAACCGTATAGAGGGCTCGCCTTCTGGGTCTTTGTCTGCTCAAACCACTGGTAGTTCAAAGACTGACCACTTGACAGGGACACATGGCAACCGACTGAGGTCCGGACCTGCACAAGGTATGCAACTCGATGGTTTTGCCTGATCCTACGCCGAGTATACCCATAACAGACCAGCTGGATTTGACTAGACATGGGTTAATTTGGAATTAGGATCCTGGAAGGGAATAACTCCTAATTACACACATGATTGAAAACATCCAGGACCAAAGACTGACGAACACTGAAGTAAATACATAGACAACATGGAGCTGAAAAAGAAGGATCCGAAAGAGAGTAAACTCCTAGGTTGCACTATGCTTTCCACTTCCGTTGACATAGCGGACCTAGACATCATGACCATACCACTCGACATGGACACATGGCAACCAACCGAGGACCGGACCTGCATAAGGTACGCAACTCAAGGGTTTTGCCTGATCCTAAGTTGAGTTGACAGACCTACCTAAACCTAACCTTAACCATTCTGAAATACTATACCTAACCCTAACCTTAACCACTCTAAAAAATAAAAAATAAAAAAAATATATATATATATATTAAATTACCTAACACTAAACCCTAACCCCAACCTTAACCATTCGGAAATACTATACCTAACCCTAATCCTAACCCTAACCTTAACCACTCTAAAAACCCTTACCTAACCCTAAACCTAACCTTAACCCTAACCTTAACCATTTTTGAAAACCTATACCTAACCCTAAACCTAACCTTAACCACTCTAAAAAAAAAAACTATTCCTTACCCTAACCTTAAACCTAACCTTAACCACTCTAAAAACTATACCTAAACCTAAAACCTACTGACAGACAGTCTTTTAACCCAACCAACGGGTTAATCTACAAGTGGGCAACCATGGGGCCTACTACTTTGGCCGGCCGCGCCCGGACCCACCCGTCCCGCGCGTATATGATGTGGAGTGCACACCCCTCCCTTCCCCCCCTTCGGCTTCCACGTGTCAGAGATGGAAGTGGATCAACCGACTCAAAAACTAGCCAAGCTAACCCTAACCCTAACCCTAACCCTAACCCTAACCCTAACCCTCTAACCCTAACCCTAACCCTAACCCTAACCCTAACCCTAACCCCTAACCCTAACCCTAACCCTAACCCTAACCCACCAGCACCCCCAACTGACGAGAACCTTTTTTCTCCAACTACTCTGGGGACCCCGACCTTGGCGACTCCCCCGCAGCGAGCAAACCCTAAGCAATTAGGCCCTTCCATACACCAAGCAAGAAGACAGGAGGATATGGATAGACCGGACTCCTTCGGGACCTCTTGCGGTTCT